>NC_056731.1:529207716-529210216 GCF_019279795.1 Protopterus annectens
TGTGTGTGTGTGTATATATATATATATATATATATATATATATATCTATATCTATATCTATATATATATATATATATATATATATATATATATATAAACAAATCTGTGTGTGTGTGTTTTTCTTGGCCTGTAGTAGGGGAGTAAAGTTCCCCCATAAATAATAGCGTATTTGGTTGGATGTTGAGTGCCTCCAGTTGGTGCAGGTACAAGTTATGCGATTCTTGGGGCATAGATGTTGACCTGTAGCTTGCTAGGATATGTTGAGAACCGTTTATCTATGGTGACTTGCACATAGATGAACTCTGGGTCATCACCCTGTTTAACCAACCTGGAGGTATATTTGCTGCTAATGTAGATTGAAACACCTCCACCGTTAGTCCCTGTATCTGCTGCTGATGGTCTAAATGTATGAAAGGCACTGTAGCATTGCACTGCCAGGGTACTTTTTCTGTGGCTTTAAACCAAGTCTCGGTAACAGTACAGATGGCTATGCCCCAGTCTGAGGAGAGCTTGTAAGACGTGGAGTTTTTTACTGAGGTTCCTAGCATTGAACAGTGACACCTTAAAGTTGCTTTGAGGGGTTTTTTTTGCTATGTTAGCAGATTTGTCATTTTTGGCTTTGCAAAAAAAGGCTTTAAGGGGGTGGATAAAGTTTTAGTTAATATCTAAAAGCCCAGGAGAGATCGGTGCAGACCATGCTTCGCAAAGCAATGTGGTCCTTTACCTATGTCCTCCCATTTTGACAGATATTTAATCCCCCTGGAATTACATCAGAAACTAAGTCAATTGTTAAAAAATAGTAATTTTTATTTATATTGTGGCATCATCTGTAGTGAAGGTAGAATGCTGCTCAATGCACATTTTCAAAGAGATGCATAATGTCTCTCTTCATATAGTCTAATGAGGTATGTTTCCGGTCATTTCCACCCACATTTAGTATGAGAGTCATATAGGTAAGTGTGGTGCAGTGACTTCAGTGTGTGTGTGTGATATTGCGTACCATGGCTCCAGGTAAGCAATTAACCATTATCTTCTCCTTGTCTGGTCTAGTGACTGGGGCATCCGTGTGTAGTACAGTGGAGTCCCTGGGTAAAGTGTTTGCGTGCCTTATGGCCATCGATCTTGGGGTTCATTAGATATAGGCATATGTGTGGTGTTTGGTGTGAGCTTTAGAGATTGCTGAGGATGGGCATTGCCATTTCTTGGCTTGGGAGATTTATGAGGTTTGGTAGGGTGCCTCAGCATAAGATGGTCTATGTGTGGTGGACATAGTGTGTGCATTCTTGACCACATTATTTGTATGTGAGATTTTTACCTCCAAAGAAATTGTGTATGTATATTTCTTGCATACTGTTAGTTTCTTTAAGGATTAAGTGGTTGTCTCTGAACATGAGACAATTGCTACATTGTCTGAGGATGCCCATGTCTGCCAAGCTAGTCACTAAAACATTTGGAAATTGCATATTTATGTTAAAACCTGTATTCAGGAGGACTATTATGGTACAAGAACTGTGTTTTTACAGAGGTCTCATGGGGAGATTTCTAGAGTTAGAGCTAGAATTTAGTGCTAGGATATGGTATTAGTGTTTGCACATGCTAGCTGCTCTAAGCATAACTCTGCGCAATGCCTTACTGTGTTACAGGGTACTGTCCTGGTACTAGTTTTATAGGTAAATTTACTGTCCAAGCATTTGCGTCTGTACAGGGCACTACCAGCTCCAACAACATGGTGAGCAGCTCCTCATAAATGTGCCTACTTAATAGCAAATAGGGAATAAAAAGTTAAATCTGACTCCTGTGCCCTCTGGCCCATAAATAACTACACTTTGAGCTCTTCTGGAGTGCTTTCCCAATGCAGAATGACCAAGTAAACACAATCTACCACAAAATGGGTGATCTGGTGTTTCTTAATGTGAAAAATCCAACATCAATGGATATGGATCAGTGTAGTTTTGTGAAGGGGAGGCAAATGTTTGAGAAGACTAAACAGTGATGATTCAAAAGGAAGCAAGAGTGCAAGAAAATACCTCCGTTAGTCTAGAGAAAGCATTCGGCTGGGATCTTATAAGTAGTGCAATGGCAGAATTTGTGGTGTCTGATACAATAATAGGATTAATAAAGAGGGTGCGTGAAGGATCAGATTCAAGAATTAAGGGGGACGAGTAGAAGTGCATCTCGACTTTTTGATGCCCAGGGCTGTTCCACAGTCTGGTACCTCTAACTTTAAGTTGAATTTCGAGAAGAAAAAAAACTTTCTCAACTTTAAAACTTAAGTAAACTGCTTGCTACAAATATAACATGGATCACTGAGTGCTTCAACCATGACTGCATTAGCATGTATTTCTGAATGCCGTTAATGTACCAAACCACATACAGAGAGCTGAAGAGATTCTGCATTGCTGACCTTCAAAAACTGAATGCTGGTAATGAAGATCATGCCCCTGGGTGGCTGTTCCCTTTGCTTCACCCTAGCTGCACCTTTGTGTGAGGGCTGATATGA
>NC_056731.1:529220216-529250216 GCF_019279795.1 Protopterus annectens
CAAATGGGTTGGGTTGTGTAGCTAGGCTTATAAAAGCCCAATATAAACCTATGAAACTATCTTTGCATTCTTTTAGCTAATGCAGATGTATACCTTTTATAATCATATTTCAAAAACAAAACAGGTGACATGAAGTTGAATACAAATGGTCTTTACAGTCTTTTGATAATATTTCCACCATTGCTTTCTTTCAAGATACTGCTACACCCCCCCCTTAAAATATTGTTAAAGCCTTCCAGACCTTTGTTACTCCTTTCCCTTCTAACTTCTGTTTTTCCACAGAAATACCCTATTCTCCAACTCGTCCTGTCTCAGCTACTAATTGTTCTGCTCATCTTCCTTTAACCTTAGCATAAAGAAGTTTTCCAAACACATTTCTACTTGTGTCTTTTTGCTGGGATTCCCATTCCTCTTCTTCTTTCGGCTTTTTCCTGGTTAGGGGTCGCCACAGCGGATCACCTTGTCCGCACATTGAATGGCAGTGGAGTTTTATGGTGTCGAGTTGCCAGCCCGGCGCCCAACCTTCCACAGAAGGCACACTCACACGCACACCTAGGGCCAATTTAGAGTGTCCAATCCACCTGCAGCATGTCTTTGGGATGTGGGAGGAAACCGGAGCACCCGGAGGAAACCCACGCGACCACAGGGAGGACATGCAGACTCCGCACAGAAGGCACCCCAGCTGAGGATCGAACCGGAGAACCTCTTGCTGTGAGGCAGCAATGCTAACCACTGCACCACCGTGGCCGCCCTTGGGATTCCCATTCCTCTGCTTTATACAAATTTTTATAACATTTCCAAAATATCTCCAATATCTCTACAGGATCTCTGGTTATTTCTGTTGTAATATGCACCCTAAGGTTGGATACAGCAACTACTTTCTGTTGTCAAAGTTATGCTAAATTAACAAAATAGTTTCTTAATAACCTTTCTAACCTTGTGCATACTGCCCAAATACTTCCTTATTTTTCCTACATTTGGCAGGTGCTCCTTTGCCTGTTTTGAGATTCCTCTTTTTCTGCAAAACTTTCAGGTTTATTATAGTGCTTACTATTAAGCAGTGTACAAAAATTAACAACTCAAGCAATGTAAACAAAATTAAAAACAGCCAATTTAAACAATACATTCGCTACAAAAGATTCCTGCAAACATAGATTACAGATGTGTAGATGCTTTACTTCTCACTGTTGAAGCATTGTTTACTCTTGGGATATCCTGCGGAGGATAGCCTAACATCTGTCAAGTATATCAAAGCCTTTATACCTTCCAGGCGTCGTACATCCTGCGTGTTATGTACAGATGTCTAATCCTCAGAACTGAAGTTCCCCCAGAAAAACCACAGTAAACAATAAAATGCCCATCCATGAAAGAAATCAGAAGGAAATAAGGACGAAGTAGGAAAAGTACAGTTGTGTACACTTACCATAAATGTAGATGTTCGAGTGTATTCACTGTTGCAGTCATCACATTTGGGTTATTTGCTTGCAGTAGCCCTCAGCCAGCCTGATTAACAAAGTCTTGGGTCCTGAGTCGGTTGCTGTCTCTTCTTCCGTGACGTCAGGTCGTCAGGGGTATAAAACATCCAGCCGATGCCATTACATCAGTTTTTCTTGCCCCAGATGTCAGGTGCCCCCCTAAAGGGAAGCAATTAAATATATAAAAATACAAGGTTAGACCTCCAACAAAAAAGCAAATACACCAAAAAGCTTTTAAGCATAGTAAAGGAAAGTCGAGGTATAGCCAAAAGTCTGGGGGCTGGAGGGAGGGTAACCAGGACTGCAACAGTGAATACACTAACATCTACATTTATGGTAAGTGTACACAACTGTACTATGTTCTTCATGTTTCACTGTTGCAGTCATCACATTTGGGTAGATTCCCAAAGCTAAGGATGGGAGGAGGAATTTAGATAGCATTAGGACCAGCTAAAAGGCCCTGCAAGACTGCAGTGGCAAAGCCAGCTCTGGACTTTGAGAAAACTGGCAAATGGTAATGCTTGGTGAAAGTATGTACAGAACTCCAGATATCAGCTTCTAGGATGTCCCTGGTAGGGAAGCCTCTGAGAAAGGCTGCAGAGATAGATGCAGCCCTAGTAGAGTGGGGTCTGGTCCTCTGTGGGATAGGTTTTTCATGGTGCTTATAGCAGAAAAGAATGCAATGGCCTATTCATTTTGAAGTGGTTTGCTTTGAAATAGCCTTCCCCTCTGTCCCTGCAGCAAATGCCACCAGCAGTTGTTCAGATTTCCTTTGAGGTTTAGTCTTGTCCAAGTAGAATCTAATTTGTCTGTGCACATCTAAGGAGTGCATAGGTTCATAGGTTCATACTAGGCTATCTGCCCTAGGGCATTTATAAGCCTAGCCAGAGTGTGTTTGGCTTTCACCACCCATTTTAAATTAATTTTGCTATGCCTTTTTTCGAGGTTAGTATACTGTGCCTCTGTCTAACAGTGACACAGAAGTGATACCCGGGGTAAACCTACCATCTCCCATCCACTCATCAAGATTCCTCTTGAAGAGAGTCAATGAGGGACTCTGCCTAACCTGGACTGGGATTTTATTCCACAGTGAAGGGAGCCTCTGGGTTATGAATCTGTCCCTCCAGCATGTCCTATTTATTTCAGTGCTGAGGTTCAAGTCTCTCGGAGCCAGGCGATGAGATTTGGATTTTCTGAGGTGCAGCATGTCCATTAATTTCGGGTTGGACATTGCTTTATACGTCAGGAACAGATCGCCTCTGAGCAGGCGGTATGCCACTGAGTAGAGCTGGAGTTTCTTTAACCGGGCAGCATATGGCATCTGTTTGAGCTCTTTGATCCTCTTGGTGAGGTACTTTTGGGGTCTCTCCAGTTGCTGCAGGTGTCTGGTAAGGTACATCCCAAAAGGGGCATTGTACTCAATTATGGGCCTGATGAGGGATGAGTAAAGAAGCACTATGACCTCCCCTGATCTAGATGTGAATCCCTTCATGATTAGGTGGGCTATATAAAATGCTTTTCTAACCACTTTGGCCATGTGGTTGTCAAATGAGAGATTGCTATCAACTTGGGTCCCCAGGTCCCTAATTACTTCTTCTGTACTTAATGGATTACCACCTATGTGGTAATTTGTGGACACTTTTTGCCAAAGGGGATGACTATACACTTTTTGGCGTTTAGCTTGAGGCCATGGCTCTGGCATCAGTTGTCTGTTTCTATGAGGCCCTTTTGGAGGATACTTGTGTCGGCTGGAGAGTCGATTATGGCGCCCAGTTTGCAGTCATCTGCTAACTTGGTCAGCCACTATCCGTTCCCCTTTGTTCTGTGGATTAGGAAAGAAGGTTGGCAAATGGATGGACTGATTAAGAGCCACACTGGATACCACCTTGGGCATGAAGGAGGGATTGGTTCTGAGGGACACCCTGTCTGCATGAAAGATGATGAAAGGTTCCACTGCCATAAGGGCCTGTAATTCAGATAACCTTCTAGCTGAAGTGATTGCTAAAAAGAAAGCTGTTTTCCAAGAAAGAAATTTTAAATCTGCAGTAGCAGCTGGCTCGAAAGGAGAGAGAGTGAGTTTCTCCAATAAAAAGTTAAGGTCCCAGGCTGGAGTTGGAGCGCTCCTGGGTGGTCTTAAATTTTTGCCCCCCCTGAGGAACTGCTTGAGAAGAGGGGAAATTCTGTGTTATAATGAGCTGAAATGGCTGAGGCGTGAATTTTGATGGAGGAAAAAGACAGGCCCTTGTGAAGCATCTCCGTTAAGTATTGTAAAATCTGAGGTAAATTGGGCACTGCTGTGCTCGTCCCTTGAGACTGGTTCCAGGCACAGAATCTTTTCTATTTTTCAGCATAAGATTTTTCTAGTACTAGGCCTCATTGCCTCTAAAATAATATCCATCACTGGTTTACTGGGGGATGGTAAAGGACATATTAGGAAATTAGCCAGGCTGCTAGTTTCAGAGTTTGAAGCTGAGGGTGCAGCATCTGGTTCTCCTGCTGAGACAACTGGGAAGGAGTCTGAGGCAGGTGCCATGGGGCCAACAGTGACGCACTGCGCAAGAGGGGGTACCAGTGTTGGCGTGGCCAGTCTGGTGCAATTAAAATCGTCCTTTGCCTGTCTTGTTTGATCTTTAGTAGTACTTTGGAGAGCAGAGGCAGAGGAGGAAAGGCATAAACAGAAAGGACAAAGCATCCACTTTCCATGCTTGTTTGTGGAGAGTCCTTGTGCAAATTTGTCCAATTGATAGTTCTTGGGGGAGGCAAACAGGTCTATATGTTGGCTCCCCCATTTGCTTGTCAACATGTTGAAAATCCTTGGTTCCAGTTTCCACTTGTGTGGGTCCATGAGGTTTGTGCTTAGTCTGTCTGCCAATGTATTTAGTTTTCCTGGCAGGAATTGAGGTTATAGATGCACTTGGTAGCTCAAGGTTATGTTCCACAATGCCATGGCTAGTCTGCAAAGGGGGTAAGAATGGGTAGCCCCCCCTGCTTATGTGCCACATAATAGTGGTGTTGTCTGTCTTTACCATTAATTGTCCTGGAAGAATGTGGTCCTTGAAGGCTGTCGGAGCATTTTGTACAGCTAACAGTTCTTTTTGATTGATATGTAGGTGCATTTGACTTGGGTTCCATTTGCCCTGAATGCACTTCCCTTGACAGGTGAGCCCCCCATGCATAGTCTGATGCATCTGTTAGGGTTTGGGCGGCAGGGGGTAGTGTGAATGGTAGTCCCTTGTTTTGGTGGCAGGCCTCTGCCCACCAAAGGAACTCTAGGCAAGGTAGGGTAGGGAATCATTGCTTCTAGATCCTGAGAATGTGACACCATAGGCTTTTTAGATACCATTGTAGTTTCCACATATGCAGTCTTGCATATGGAATTAGAAGAATGCAGGAGGCCATGAACCCCAAGGCTTGTAGTATTTGCCCTGCAGATAGCAGGATTTTTGTGGCCACTTGTTTGAAGTAGGTTGTCAAATTTATTTGTTTCTCAGGCGTGAGAAAAGCCATCTGGGAAGTTGTATTCAAGCTTGCTCCCAGGAATATAATTGGTTGACAGGGTACCAAAGTGTGATTTATTTTCGTTTATGGTGTACCCCAGACAAGTTAGTCCCCTTTGTACAAAGGCCAGATGATTCAAAAGTATGTCCTGGCTTTCTGCCTGAATTAGACAATCGTCCAGGTATGGGTATATCTGAATATTTCTTTGCCTGCAAAATGCAATGACTGGAGCTAGGCACTTTGTGAATACCCTGGCGCAGTAGATAAGCCAAAGGGAAGTGCAGAGAACTGATAGTGCATGTAGCCTGCTTTGAAGCGTAGGTATCTCCTGCAAGATTCCCTGATTGGGATGTACAAGTATGCTTCCTTTAAATCTAGTGTTGCCAACCAGGTGTCTTTGCCTAGCATAGGGAGCAACTGGTGAAGAGTCAGCATCTTGAATTTTGGAATCACCAAAATGGTGTTTAGAGTAGACAGGTCCAGGATAGGACACCATGAATCGTCTTTTTTGGGTACCAGGAAATGTCTCGAGTAGAAACCTTGACCCTTTTCCTCTTCTGGTACCACTGAATAGCCCCCATGCTTAAGAGAGAAAGTACTTGCTTTTGGGCCCCAGCCCACTGATTTGGGGGTAGATCTGGCCACCCGCTTGGTGTTGGTAATGTGTGGAAGTGAAATCTATATCTCTGGGACACTATATTTAAAACCCATTTGTCCTGGGTAATGAGTTCCCACGTTCTTGGCATGAAGAGCAATCTTTCCCCCCAAAGGGGCAGTCAGTTGAGAAGTGCTTGAAAGTTTTAAAAAGAAATCATTGAGACAGTTTACCATAGGCAGGAGTTTTATTATTCCCAGATTTGGAAGTGGAGGCCCCTCACTGCTTAGTCCTGTGCGTACCCTGGGACTGAAGCCTGGGGAACTCAGCTGGATCTGGGTTTGGACCAAGAAGGTCTGGAAGAGGCAGGAAAGGACCAATTCTTGGAAGGCCAATGCCTACTAAACCTTGGTGGTTGTACTTGTAAAGAAATCTTTAACAGTTTGCATGGATTTAGCTTTTTTCTCTATCTTTTTAAGAACTTCTTCTGCCTTGCTGCCAAACAGGCAGGTCTGGTTTAAGGGAGCATCCAGTAATTTCGCTTTAACATGATCTGGCAAGGATTGCTCCTTAAGCCAAGCATGCCTTCTAAATACAGACCCAGTTACAGCAGCCCTGCAAGATGCCTCTAGTGAATCAAAACCACATTGCAAAGTATGTTTTCCAACCTGTGCAGCTGAATGCAGTAAATCCTGTAAATCTTTATTTTCAGCACAATCAGGAATCAACATCATTTTCTGTTTAGGCAATCCAATAATATGCTGCTGATACTTTAACATATGAGACTGGTAGTTTAAGGCCCTAATGGCCAAAGTTGCAGAAGTGTATACCTTCTTACCCAATCTATCCAGCGCCCTGGAGTCTCTATCAGAGGGGGTAGGATTTTTGGCAGTAGTAGCTTTAATGCCCTTGGGTCCCTGTGAAATGGTCTCAGGATCCGCAGTAGGATTTTTAAAAAGGAACTTGAGAGTCAGGGACCCTGTAATATCTATCAGGTTTTCTGGGAGCAGGAGGTAAAAAGTCAGGGGTCAAACTAGATTCTGAAAAGGCATCATCAACAATGTCTAGTACAGGAGGTATGGCTAAAGGCCTGTGTTGGGGCAGGAGTAAGAAATCCTAAGCCTCCTTTTAGAATCAGAGAAATCCTGTCTTTCCCCAACAAAAATGCTCCCTGAGAGTAAGCAAGGTTTTACCAAATGAGAAATCCTCTGGGGAGAAACAGTGGGAATAGAGTCCTCAGCATCAGAATCCTCATAGGTATTGAAGGGTAAATCCTGGTCATCAGAGGAAACAGAAAATTCAGAATCCTTGTCAGCTCAGTCCTAGGTCTCAGAGGGGGAAGGTTGAACTCCCCTAATTAAAGTAATAAGGTCTTCAGCCATTCTTATCATTTGTTTTTTAGGCATAGAGGCCTGACCATGCGGTCTGGGCATCAGATTTCTAGGCATGGTTCGAGATTTAGGCCTTGAAGAAGAAGATGGCATCGGTTTAATACGCAAGTCAGTAGGCCTGAATACACCCTCAGAAGCCAGTGCCTGCACAGCGGCTCCGGACCCATCCAAGGTAGAGACATCCGCAGGTTCCACAGTTGAAGCATCTCGCGGCATACCGGACTCTGAATGGGTCTCAGTAGTGGCCTGCGTATCTGAAGTAGTGGGTATCAGGGGCTGCAAAAGCAGCTCACCGAGTACTGGCGACTGGCTTAGAAGAGTCATCGGCAGCTTTGGACCTAGGCGGCCCGTCTCTGTCTTTATCTTTGCGTTTTTTCGGAATGTCGGTAGTCGGATGGCTTACTGAAGACATCAGGATAATTGAGCAGAGCACCAAAATATTTAGAAGTGAAAATATACAGATGACGGATAGTTCGTGGTTTAAATAAGGCACGAAACCGACAGCGAGGTACGCCGTGGTCAAGGCCTAGGCAAGGAATACAGTAAGAATGAAAATCTTTCTGAGGTATTTGCTTTCCACAAGTAATGCAATTATTTACTTTCACTGACATCGGTTAGGAGCAAGAAAAAGTTTCCCCAACGGGGTACTTCACTTTTAGTTGAAGGACTTTGATTCTATAACTCAAAAATGAAAATTTCAGGAGTCGGCCGACCGGCACCTGCGAACTGCTTCTGCTTCGGGTACCAGCAAATGAAATCCTGCCCTGGTCCTGGAAATGACATACAACTTATGCTTGATAAAAGTGTTACCAGACGACCAAGAAGCAACTTCAAAAATGCATCCGGTACCCAAACCCTTGGAAAAAAGCACCAGAAGGGGCAACTGCCCTGTTAGAGAATGAGTATGAACAGAGAAAAAAAGCTGATTGCCATGAAAACATCAGCAAAAAGAAATGGTTTGCTTAGACAGTGGCAAACCCAATTTCCTGGCATGAAAAGAAACAAAATAGTTACACAGATTTTCCAATGCATTTTGTCTTATCCAAGTAAAATCTGAGCTGTCTATGTAAATCCAAGGTGTGCAGGACCTTCTCACTGGATGTATGTGAGGAAGGAAAAAAGGAGGAGAGATGAATGCACTAAATCAAGGACAAATCATTAACCATCTTGGGCACAAAAAAAAAACACACCCGGTCTTTGTGAAAAACTGAAACAGGAAGAACTGCCATGAGGGCTTGGAATTTAGAAACCCTCTTGGTAGTAAGAGCCCTCAATAATACAAGGACAACACTGTAGGGAGGAAGAAAGGCAGGCTCAAAAGAGGACTAAGTCAATTTTTCAAGAACAAAATTAAGGTCCCAAGTAAGAGGAATAGGCTTTTCTGGGGGGGGCAGTTAATGATATAAAGGACACCTTTCAGAAAATGTCTGGACTTCAAAACTAAAAGCCAAATGGAATCAGAGCAGATAGGCAGAAATGGCTGACAAATGCATAAGTGAGCAATTCACACAAATAAGGAAGGATCACAGGGACTCCTGCATGAAAAAGGTCCTGGTCAAGCTTGAGACAGCAAATAGAAAATCTCTTCCATTTAGCCACACTGGATTTTCTAGTAGTGGGGTTTCTGGCCTCCTGCAAAACCCAAAGCACACCCTCCAAAAATTGATGATTGAAAGGAAGCAAAGCTTTGTCACCCAAAGTGTCAGTGAAGTGTGGACAAGTGAGGGTGAATGAGAGATCTACTGCCTTGTGTGAGAAGATCCATCCTGTGAGGTAACTTATGACTGCCCTGACCAGGTGAATTAGAAGGGAGAACCAGTGTTGTCTGGGCCAAAACGGAGTCACCAGCAATATTTTGCATTGTTGCCCACATGCCTTTGATCAAGACTCTGGGTAGTAGAGGAAGAGGAGGAAAGGTGCACAGAAGCATCCCCTTCCACGAAAAGTACACAGTGCCCACTTTCCAGGCCACTGGACTTGAAACTCTGGAACAGAACTGGTGAAGTTGTCTGTTCAGGGGGATGGTAAACAGATCTAATTAAGGGGCATCCCACTTATGTACTATGTCCAGAAACACCTACCTGTGACATATCCATTTGTGAGGATGCATCCTCAACCTGCTCAAAGAATCTGCCACTACACTGTGCTCTGAAGGGATGTAAACTGCCTGAAGAACCAAGTGATGGCAGATTTCAAAATCCCAAGCCTGAAGAGCCAGCCTGCAAAGAATGTTAAGGTTTTGTGCTCCCCTGCTTTTTGATGCATCACATGACTGCAGTATTGATTAAAAAAAACTTTAGAGGACCTGGAAACCAAAGGGAGTGAAAGACCTGAAGAGCTAGGATTAGAGCCATCATCTCTTTGATATTGAAGTGGTCTGGCATCCAATGATGGAACCGAAGACCCTGAACTTGCAGGTTGTTGAAGGAAGCAGCCCAACATTGATCAGAAACATCCATGTACTGCTCTTAAGTAGGAAGAGGAACTTGTAAAGGCAGCCCTGGTATTTAGGGAAATCTGTTGAACCAATCAGAGGAGTTAAGAGACAAGGTAACAAAGGAACTAGAAAGCAGGTGGTGACAGTCCTAAAGCCACCCAGTCTTGACATACCATTGGATGCCATGTACTGTAGGATTCCAAGAAATTCTCTTGCATGAAGAAGAGGAAGAGGAGACCAAAAACAGGCAGTCAAAAAAGGACTTTGGAAGGCAGAATGCAAGCCAGCACTGGGATGGTCTGAATCCTGCGGCCCAAAAACACTTGGTCCTCAGAGGAGGCCAACACAGAGGGGGGGGGGGCTTGAATCAGAAGGTCATCCAAATAAGGGAATATATGAATATCTTGAAGTCTACAGAAGGCTACCAGATGGGCCAGACATTTGGTAATTACCCTTAGAGCTGTAGAAACACCAAAAGGTATAATGAGAGGAAACAAAAAAAAAAAAAAAAAAAAAAAAAAAAGTAAAAACTTCCTGAAGAGGGGCTGACCAGGAATACAGAGGTAAGCATCCTTCAAATCCTCTGAGACTAGAAAAGCTTGTGGAAGCAAAAGAGGGAAGAGGGTCTGAAGAGAGAACATCCTGAAGAAAGGAACCTTGAAAAAGGTGTTGAGATAGGACAGCTCTAGAATGGGCCTCCACAACCCCTTCTTCTGGGATCCAGAAACATTCTGGAATAAAAACCTGTTCCCTATGGAGACGAGGGAACAGGTTGGGTGGTTCCTTGTCCTACCAGACCCCTCAGAACTAAAGGAAAAACATGAAGATGGTAAGCAGGATGCCGAGTAAGCTCAGAAAATGGAGGACGGGACTTCAAAGCCATGAAATAACAGTTTTGGATGACGGAGAGTTGTGGCTGTCTATAGTTATCTGTTGCCAAACAGGGATGGAAAGGCTCAGCCTTAAGGACAGAGGAATCTGGCCAAGGAGGAAAAGAGGCTGCATGTCAGAGGCAGACTTATCATGAAAAGGTTTTTGGCTTCTAGACCTCTGAGTAGATTTATCTGGGAAAATTAATTTCAAAACCTCTCAATCCTAAGCAGGTTGTCTATAGACTGCCTACAGACAAAAGAATACTTTGATGGACAGATCCTCAGGAACTTAGGTAAAGGAAAAACAGAAAACTTGTTTATGGTCCTGCATAACCTTATACTTATCCTGCATGGTTTTATACAATTCTGCAGCAGCAGTGCCAAAAAGATGCTAGTTGTCTAAGGGATAATCTAAAAGTCTGGCCTTAACGACCTCAGGTAAAGCATGCAGGAGCAAACAGAATTTCACCTCATGAGAAAACCAAATGCAGCTGCCTTACAGGAGGAGACAACTGCATCATGACTATTTAATGGAATGACAAGCTACCCGAGAGGCAGACTCAGAAGAGAAAGAGCAGAGGACCTGCAGTCCAAATCAGCCAAATTAGTCAACGCCCTCCCAGCTGGGATAGAAAAGCCAAGACACATCTAGTCATGCAGATCTGATAACTAACTAATGGCCCTAAAGCCCAAAGCAGCAGAAGTATACACCCCCCCCCCCCATACTTATCTATTGCTTGGCTGTACTTATCAGAAGGTAAAGGCTTAGAAGAGGAAAACAGTTTAGATCGCTTATCTGTGGACACAGAAACTACAGTAGGAGTAGAAAAAGAACTGATATGTTTATACAGGGCATTGGTAACTTTTTTCTGGGAAATATCATACATATGCTGAAAAATCCTCTGGGACAATTTACAATCAGTTTTACCAACTTAAAAAACATTGCACTGCATGCAATTTGCAATGTAAACAACCCCCTGTGAGTAACAGTTAAATGTGCAGTTGTCAAGGGTCAGATGGTATGGGCTGCACGTATGGTGTCTGATTATGATGATTTTATTAATGAGTGCAATTACTTGTATGTTTTTAAATAGTGGTTATCCACTTAATTTTTTGCTTAAAATTAAAAAATGAAGCTATTTTAAAATGTAAAAATGGATTATATGTACCATTATTACAGATGAATCATAGTCCATTAGATTTTTATGGTTTTGACAGGCATAGTGATATTCGAGGCAGTATTATTACAGATTCAAGCTCTTATGTTGTGGAGTCCACTGTTTTATTGTATAACATGAGAGACCTAGCTTAATTCTAATATAAAAAAATAACGAAATTCTCCCACCAGGCTACCAAATGCTACGCTCTGACAGACTCTACAAAAAAGGTGGCGGAGTAGCTATACTCTACTCCTCTTCCTACACTGTTACTCCCTACACCAATCCCATTCCTAAATTTGCCAATTCTGAACTCTGTATTGCCCTCCTTAAACTCAACAAACACAAATCCATATGCATTGCTGCCCTCTATATTCCTCTAGGCAACAACATCCCTATACTTGAAGACATACTCTCCTGGTTTTCAACTAACATCAAAAACAAAACCGTTATTTTAGGTGACGTAAACATGAACTGGGCCATGATAAACTCTGAATCCCTCTCCCTAAATATCACCCTCTACAAAGTACAGTTTTGTACCTACCATAAATGTAGATGTTCGAGGATCCACATTGCTGCAGTCCTTACTATTGGGTAGTCCGCTGTCCAGTCGGCCCGAATACCAGAGTATATGGCTGACGTCGGTCAGGGCGCATTAGACTGACGTCAGTACGTCAGGGTACTAATGCGCATGACCGACGTCATATCCTCAGTCTTTTCTTGCCCCAGATGTCAGAAGACCCTAAAAAGACAAGGCTCAAAATACCTGCACCAAAATTATGTACAATATATACAAAAATATATACAAAAATATCAACATATAACCTCACCTACACAACCACCCCTAAACACAGAGGGAAGGAGGGAGGGATTGGACTGCAGCAATGTGGATCCTCGAACATCTACATTTATGGTAGGTACAAAACTGTACTATGTTCTTCGCTCCACATTGCTGCAGTCCTTACTATTGGGTAGAATCCCAAAGCAGAGGTAAGGGAGGCTGGCAAATCATAAAGAAGTAGGAGCTGACAACATGCCTTGCAAAACAGCTGTGGCAAAACCAGCCCTAGACTTAGAGTAGATAGGAAGGTGATAATGCTTAGAGAAAGTATGCACTGAACTCCAAGTAGCTGCCTCCAAAATATCCTTAGTTGCCACCCCTTAGAAATGCTGTTGAAGTGGCAGTAGCCCTAGTGGAATGAGGCCTAATCCCAGCTGGAATCTCCTTGCCATGATGGGAATAACAAAATGCAATGCAAAACCCAATCCACCTAGAAATAGTTTGTTTTGACACAGGCTTGCCCTGCGAACTCAAAGCAAAAGAAACAAACAACTGCTGAGACTGCCTAAAATCCTTAGTCCTGCTTAAATAAAACGCAATTGCCTGTGTACATCTAAAGTGTGCAAAATCTTTTCCCCTTTATTTTGGGGGTCTGCATAAAAAGTAGGCAAATGAATAGTTTGGTTTAAAGCCACACTAGAAACCACCTTAGGCATAAAGGAAGGATTAGTGCGTAATGATACCCTATCCTTATGGAAAATCAAAAGGGCTCTACTGCCATAAGGGCCTGCAACTCAGACACCCTTCTTGCAGAAGTAATAGCCAACAGAAAAGCAGTCTTCCATGACAAGTATTTCAATTCAGCAGTAGCCGCAGGCTCAAAAGGTTGTAGAGTAAGTTTTTCCAACACAAAATTGAGATCCCAAGCAGGAGTAGGAGCTCTACGGGGGCCTTATATTCTTTGCCCCTCTAAGAAACTGCTTGAACAAAGGATGCGAAAACAATGGTGGGTCACAATCATAGTGAGCTGAAATTGCTGCAGCATGAATCTTAATGGAAGAGAAGGACAAACCTTTGTCCAATAACTCAGTAAGATATTGAAGAGCCACACTCAAATTAGGCTCAGAAACCTCCAAATTCTTTGCTGTACTCCAAAATAAGAATCTCTTCCATTTTTCATGACACTTTCCTTGTACTAGGTCTTCTAGCTTCCATAATCACATTTAAAACTTGTTGAGGAAGTTGAGACCTGCTGTGTTTCAACACAGAATATGCCAGGCTGTTAGATGAAGAGAGTGAAGCTTGACATTGAGCAGATGACCGTCCTTCTGAGATAACAGATGAGGAATCAAAGGTAAAGGCCATGGAGGCTTCCTTACCAGACTCCTTAGTAGTGGGTACCAGTGTTGCCGAGGCCAATCTGGAGCTATCAAAATCATCCTTGGCTTGTCTTGTCTGACTTTTAATAGCACCTTTGGAAGAAAAGGCAGAGGTGGAAAGGCATACACATGAAGGTTTTTCCAACTGAAAGACAGAGCATCCACTTTCCAAGCTGTGCGATGAAACCCCTTTGTGCAAAACTTTGGCAGCTGGTGGTTTAGTGGAGAAGCGAACAGATCTATGTCTGGAGTTCCCCATGACACTGTCAATTTCTGAAATACATGAAGATCCAGTTTCCACTCGTGGGGATCCATGATTTGTCTGCTTAACACATCTGCTAAGGAGTTCTGTGCTCCTGGCAGAAACCTTGCCTGAAGAGTTAGTTGCAAGCTTAGCGCAGTCTCCCATAAAATCATTGCTTGCCTGCATAGAGGATAAGAATGTGTTCCCCCTTGCTTGTTGATGTACCACATGACAGTTGTGTTGTCTGTTAGAATCAACACCTGCCCTGGAAGAAGTAACTCCTTGAAAGCCATTAATGCAAACTGGACTGCTAACATCTCCTTCATGTTGATATGTAGATGCTGTAGTCTGGCAGGCCACTTGTCTTGTATCCACTTTCCATTTAGATGAGCTCCCCAAGCAATGTCCGAGGCATCTGTCGTTAAAATCTGACTCGCCTCTGGCCGGGTCACAGAGAGTCCCTTGTTTAGGTGACATTCCTGAGCCCACCACAAAAATTCTTTTGAAGGCAAGGTATTATTTGAATGACAGTGTCCAAATCCTGGCAGTGCTGTGTCCATACATTTTGAGATACCATTGTAGCTTCCTCATATGCAGTTTGGCATTGGGAAGCACCAGAATACAAGATGCCATGAACCCTAATGCTTGAAGGACTGTCCTTGCAGTCAGCACGGACTGATGAGATAGTTGATGGAAGTAAAGTGATAGACTCTTTTGTTTGTCCGGGGTTAAAAAGGCCATCTGGGCTGCTGTATTCAGTCTCACACCCAGAAAGCACATGTCTTGAGAGGGTACTAGACTGGACTTTATTTTGTTCACAGAATACCCTAGGCATCTTAGCACTGCTATAACATATTCCAGATGCTGTAGAAGGTCTTCCTTTTCTTGAGCCAGAATCAGGCAGTCGTCCAAGTAAGGATAGATTTGAATTCCTTGTAGCCTGAAGTAAGCTATCACTGGAGCCAGAACCTTTGTGAATACTCTGGGCAGTAGATAAGCCAAAGGGCAATGCAGAGAACTGATAATGAGAATTTCCAGCTCGAAACCGCAGATACTTCCTGCAACTTAGCCTTATAGGCACATGAAGGTAAGCTTCCTTGAGATCTAAAGTTACCATCCAGTGATCTTTGCCCAGCAGAGGTAAAAGCTGTTGTAACGTCAACATCTTGAACTTGGGAATGTCCAGATAAGTGTTGAGGAGAGATAAATCCAAAATTGGTCTCCACGTGTTCCCCTTCTTTGGTACTAGGAACAGGCAAGAATAAAATCCTAGGCCCCTTTCTGATACAGGGACTGGCTGAATGGCCCCCATCTGGAGTAACTGAGAAACTTGCTTGTGAGCCTCTTTTCTTTGTGGAGGAGGAACGTCTGGCATGCCTTTGAAAGGGGCATTGTATGGAAATAAAACCTGTAACCGTGGTGAATGATATCCAACACCCATCTGTCTTGAGTAATTAAATCCCAATTTTCTTTGAAAAGAGACAGTCTTCCTCCCAAAGGAGCTGCCAGACGAGAATCTACTGGCAGCTGAAAAGGCAGGTCATTGGGTCTGTTTACGAAAGGACTGACCCTGCCCTCACCAGAAGTCTGAGCAGGTGAACTCGCTGTTCTAGGCCTAAAAGAACCTTGAGCTCTGCCCCTACCACGTCTAGACCTACCCCTAGACTGGGAATCAGAAGCAGGATATGTCCACCCCTTAGCAGGCCAATTTCTACTAAACTTCGGTGGCTGCACCTGCAAAAAATCTTTAACAGTTTGCATAGACTTAGCTTTGTCCTCCATTTTCTTTAAAACTGCTTCCACAGGCGAACCAAACAACACATCAGACTGTAAAGGAGCATCCAAAATCCTTGTCTTAACATGCTCAGCTAAATTCTGATCCCTCAATCAGGCATGCCTGCGAAGAACAGAACTAGTGGCAGCCACCCTCGAGGAGGCCTGTACAGCATCAAAACCACATTGCAAAGAATGCTTACCCACTTGTTCAGACACATGAACTAAATCCAGCAACTCTTTACACTCAATACCTTCCGCCAAAGCATCCACCTTAGATTTCAATTGTGAAAGGAGATAATTTTGATATTTTAGCATGTGAAACTGACAATTCAACGCCTCATGGCTAGAGTGGAAGAAGTATACACTTTCTTTCCCCACCTATCCAAAGCCCTTGCCTCTTTATCAGTGGGAACAGGATTTTTAACCACAGAGGCCTTAACACCTTTAGGCCCCTGAGAAACAGTTTCTGGGTCCGCCCTAGGACTCTTAAACAAATACTTATGAGCTTCGGGCACCCTATAGTACCTATCAGGTTTAACAGGAGCAGGAGGCAAAGAGTCAGGGTTCAGGGAAGCCTCTGCAAAAACATCTTCCACCACATTCAACACAGGAGGTATAGCTAAGGGCCTATGCTGGGGTAAAAACAAGAATTCCCTAAGCCTTTTCCTGGAATCAGAGTAATCCTGGCCTTCCCATTTAAAGTGCTCCCTCATGGAATGCAGAGTCTCTGAAAATGAGAAATCCTCAGGAGGAGAAGCTGTAGGAGTGGAATCATCCACATCAGAATCAGAATAAGGAGGATACTCCTGCAAATCTTCCGCAGAAGACTCAGAAGCCTCTGAATACTGTTCAAAACTATCAAACTCCGGTTCCACCCTAGGCCTCTTATCAGGAGGGGCCATAGAACCTCTAATCATAGTAATCAAATCTTCTGCCATTTTAAGCATATGTTTCTTAGGTACAGAACCCGAAATGCTAGGAGAAGCCCCCACTGAAGCTGAACTTGGCCTACCTCTCAAAGAAGTTTTGGCAACAGAAGGAGAGGCTCTAACTACCTTGGGAAGAGAGGGAAGAACAGTTACCTGAGAAGCCCCCTCAGCCTGGCCTACCTCCTGAGAAGGCACATCCTGTAACAGTAAAGTTTCTGCCTGAGACTCCATAGAAACTCCTGGCAAAACCTCTGGCTCCACTGAGCCTTCTAAAGAACCGACGTCCGGGACTGCCGGTTCATCAACCCTAGGCTTCGCTGTTTTGTCCTTGCGCTTCTTGGACGAAGCGGGCGTCGGAGCATCCAACGGCATTTTATAATTGCAACGCTTCCCAAACACTAACCTGGCACAGTCTAACCTCCTCTTAATAGTGCGTTTGTTAAACCTAGCACAAGAGCGGCAACCAACAACGTCGTGCTCAGGCCCTAAACAAGGTATACACAAGGTATGGTAATCCCTATGAGGTATCTGTTTCCCACAAGAAATACAGTTATTCACTTTTTCTGACATCCGGTTAAATACTGAGGCAAGAAAAACCAAAATGTTCCCCAACGGGTACTTAGCCAACTCTGATTCGGTCTGAAACTCCGGTTTCGGAAATATTTCAGAACGCCAACCTGCATTCGCAAAACTGCTTCTGCATCGGACCATGCGGCAAAAAAGACTGAGGATATGACGTCGGTCATGCGCATTAGTACCCTGACGTACTGACGTCAGTCTAATGCGCCCTGACCGACGTCAGCCATATACTCTGGTATTCGGGCCGACTGGACAGCGGACTACCCAATAGTAAGGACTGCAGCAATGTGGAACGAAGAACATCTACACCCAATTAATTAACTCTCCTACCAGGCCAAACAAAGGTTGAACCTGTGGTGCCATCATTGACTGTATCTTAGTGTCTCATCCTAACATTATCTCAGATACTGGCACCTTTCCTGACTCAATGTGACTACCTGCCTGCATTTGCTGACCATCACTCCTCTTCCCCTCAAAAGCTACACCACTATGTACAATCTCGCACCGTCTCCAATTTCAACCCTCAAATATTCATAGACTGCCTAAATGTAACACATTGGTCACCCTTAAAAACCTTGCCTCTTGACAATGCTATTGATTACTTTAATATAACCTTCCTGAACCTTCTTAACAGCCTTGCTCCACTAAGAGAGTTAAAACTTCATCCTCCACTTGGTTAACCAAAGAAACTAACAAATCATGCACCTAAGGGACAAAAAGTGGAAACTTTATCATAAAAATAAATTACCCCATGTCCTAACAGAAGCCAACCAACTCTAACACTGGAAAAAAGCTAATAATCAGGGATCGAAAATCATACAATAAACTTCAATCAGAAAACTTATCCAACCCAAGAAAATTCCGGGACTGTACCTCCTCTCTTCTCCACCCAGGCAATAAGGATAATCCATCCCCTAACCTAAACCTTACTTATCTAGAAAATGCCTCTAACTTCAACACTTTCTTCATAGAATCCATAGCTAAACTCACCACCAGCTTCTCTCACCACTCTCAACCTCCTCCCCTAACCAACCCCTGTACATCTCCACACAATCTGACCCCTACTCATTTTAGCTTTTCTCCTGTCTCTATAAGTAAAATAAAGTTGTTCCTCCTTCAACTCAAACTATGCTCCCCTGCCCCAAAAAAACTACCAACAACTTCCCTCAAAATTGTCTGCAGATGGCACTGCCTATCCCATCTACTAGAATCATACATCCCCTCACTATGGAGACACGGCTTTATCATATCACCCTATAAAGGAGGCAAAAAGACTGACACTTCTAATTTTTGGCCCATAGCCATCCTATCCACAATATCAAAAATCATGGAGAAATGTATTCAATCCCAAATGATGTCCTATATGACCCAACACAGCCTAACCCCTACACAACATGGTTTCCTCCCTGGGAAAAGTACCATCACTGCCCTCCTCTCCTTTCTATACTCAATAAACCTTGCTCGCGACTCTGGCAAAATAGTTTCTACTCTGTTCCTTGACCTCTCCAAAGCCTTTGATACCGTTTCTCTCCCCTAACTATTATCAAAACTCTCCTCTCTCAACCTCTCCCCCCTACCTCATCTGGTTCACCAGCTACCTCTCTGAAAGACAGCAAGCAGTCAAATGGAAAAAAAACTCACTCCCTTCCTTTCTACACACCCCCACCGTAGTTCCCCAGGGTTCCATCCTAGGCCCCCTCCTCTTTAACATCTGCATTAATTACTTCCACCAGTCTCTCTCCGATGCCACACTAATTCAATATGTTGATGATTCGACCATTATTTGTACAGCAGACACCCCCTCCGACCTATTCTCAAAACTCAGCCTTCTCTAATACTGAATCATGGCTGCATAGTAATCACTTCACCTTAAATACCAATAAAACAAAGTTAATGATCTTCTCCCCACCCAAAAACAGCAATAGACAAAAACTCTGACTACTCAGATTAATAGCCCCCATTGAAATAGTATCGCATACCAAACTGCTCGGTGTCATAATTGATGAAAATCTAAAATTCAACATCCATATCCAAACTAATATCAAAAAAACTCACCAAAAACTAGGTCTCCTGTATAGACACAATCATTACCTTACCCCTTCCACCAGACACACCCTTACCTCTACTTACCTTCTTTCCTGTCTTATGTATGGTGCCCCCTATTCACTAATCTTCAGCTAGGCTTACAGGCCAAGTTGTCAGCCTGTTACAATAAAATCTCCAAATTTGCCACCAACTCCAGAAACTCATCGCATCACTGCCTCTCTCTCCACTCCCTGAAATGGCTTAAACTTCCTACCTCAAACTCCTTAGACTTACTACTGGTCACAAGCTCATATTCAGTCTTTCTAGTTGTCCTTCTCTGTCCACCTCTTTAACCCCCTACATTCCCAACCACTCTCTTAAGATCAGAAAACCACAATCTTCTAAACATATATAAGCCTAGTCGACCCCCTGGACACCTACTATTATCCTGCTCCTTAGCTAAACTCTGGAATTCTCACTCTACCACCCTTCAAAATGCTCAGAGCCACTCAAACTTCAAAACTTTACTCCAATATCACCTCCTTTCAAAGTGGGAATGTTCCTGTACCCCTGCCACAAACTCTTTAACACCATCTCCCATGCACTATATACCTCAGCCTTCTATCACTGTGCTCTCTTACCCTTTGCCTCTACTTCCTTTCCTACCCTATACCTCAACCCCCCCCAACCAACTCCCTTTCTTCACTATATTACCATCTTTTATCTCTCCCACCTCACCTTCTTCTTTCCGTCCTCTTCTTATATTTCTAACTTCCCAAATTGTTTTTTTTTATCTGTACATAAATGTTTTACCTACATGTTTTTTTTTCATCTGAAATGCCTGTACTTTTAATACATTTAGACTACATGAATCTCAATTTTGTAAATCATTACCTAGGATTAGAAATGTTATGTCTTTTTCTTTAAATCAAATTGTATATTATCTCTGTATTTTGCACTGTCCTACTACTTTACTTACTTTTGTAGAACTATTGTCTATATCCTGTGTTTCCTCCCACATCCCAAAGACATGCTGTAGGTGGATTGGACACACTAAATTGGCCCAAGATGTGAGTGTGTGCCTTCCATGGAAAGTTGGGTGCCAGGCTGACAACTCGACATTGTAAAACTCTACTGCCAATCATGAGCAGACAGGTGATCCGATGTGGCGACCCCTAACTGGGAAAAGCCGAAAGAAGCAAGAAGATTGTCTATATCTTGTGGAGCTTTTCTCCCTGGGCCTCCACTAAAAAAGGGCTCTTCCAGGCCCAGTGGACTATCTCGGTCATCAAACTGTAACAAATAATAAAATAAACAAACAGGAGTATATTTTGTTACTACTTATTATAAAACAGTTCCCTGATCATTGACATTTTAGCTAAAAATTGGGACTTTATTATAGGTGATGATATTAGGGGGGTGTTTAGGGGAATGCCCCAATATTGTATATAGAAGGGATCCCAATTTGAAGAATATTTTAAAGAGGCTGGGATCTAATAATCACAAAGATAAGATGATTCAATGCAGTATGTGCCATCAATTTAGACACCTCAATTGTGTCTCTCAGTTCAAAGCAGGGAATAAAATTATTATACCAGTTAGGTTTAGTTGTTACTCACAGGGGGATGTTTACATTGCAAACTGCATGCAATGCAATGTTTTTTATGTTGGTAAAAGTGAACTTAAGTTGTCCCAGAGGATTTATGAGCATATGTACGATATTTCCCACAAAAAAAAGTTACCAATGCCCTGTACAAACATACCAGTACTTTTTCTACTCATGAATTTAAGTTTGCAGTTTTGCAGCAGGTGAACAGGGATCCATGGGTGGTCCTTAGAAACTTGATTTGGAGCAAAAGGAGACGTATTGGCAGATTTGAATGCCACTTCCCCAGCTGGATTTAACAACATGATTTCTATTTCCAGTTTCTTAAAATTAAAAACTTTTGATAGATGAGATTTAATTTTGATTTTTCATGAGGTGTATTCAATTAGTTTTATTGCAGTATGGTAGGTTGCTAGTTGCAAATAGTATTTGTTTTGCGTTGTGTGTAAATTGGTTACTTTGTATTCATGCATCTATATAACTTCCTTAAAGGATGTATAAAAGATGGATATTTGTTTAATTACTTTTATCTGAAGAAGTTTGGCTATCTACCGAACGAAAGCGCTCATTAAAAAGTTAAGTGTCAAGTTTTTAGCAGTGCATCTCTCATTTATCAGATTTTTAACCATTACCATCGGTGTAGTATTTTAGTAAATGTATGCACTGAAGACCAATTAGCTGCTTCAAGGATAGAATTGGCATCCAAACCCTTGAAGAAGGCACCAGAAGAGGCAACAGCCCTAGTGGAATGAGCTCTGATGTAGACCGACTTTTGCCATGAAACGAACAAAAAGAAATAGACTCAGATATTCAGGAGGAGATGGTTTGCTTAAAAACAGTCAAACCCAATGTCCTGGGATGAAAAGAAACAAAAAGCTGGTCAAACTTGTGCATGGTCTTAGTTTTATCCAAACACTGGATCTGTCTATGCAAATCCAAGGTATGCAGGACCCTCACACCAGCAGACTGTGAAGAAGAAAAAAAAATTAAGGGAGTTGTACTGCCTGATTTAAGGACAATTCATTTAAAACCTTGGGCATAAAAGAAGGACAAATGCAAAGAGACACCCTGACTCTGTTAAAAACCAAAAAAGAAGTGGCGTTAAAGGCCTGAAGCTCAGAAATCCTCCATGCTGAAGTAGGAGCAAGCAACAAGACAGTCTTCCATGTACAGTACTGCAGAGAAGCTGGAACTGCAGGCTCAAAAGGAGACAAAGTCAAGTTTTCCAAAACAAAATTAAGGTCCCAAGGAGGAAGAATAGGTTTCCTTGGGGACCTAAGATGAAGGACTCCTTTAAGGAATTGTTTGATCCCAAAATGGAAAGCTAAGGGAGGATTTAAGGGCAGATAGGCAGAAATAGCTGACAAATGGGCCTTTACAGAAGAGCCATACTCAAACAACTCACAAACAGAGGAGAAACAGACGGACCCCCACTGAAAAATAGTTCTGGCTATTAGCATGGCACCAGACAGAAATTCTTTTCCACCTGGACATACAAGACTTCCTGGTTGTGGGTTTTCTTGCCACCTGTAAAACCCAGAGCATATACTCAGAAAAGAGGTGCCTAAAAAGAATCAAAACCATATCACCTACAGTGTCAGTTGAAGGGTGGACAAGTGAGGATGAACGAGTAACCTCTTGTCCTAAGTGAAGACATCCAACCAGTGAGGTAACTTGTGGTGATTGCCCCTGGCCAGATGCAAAAACAGGGGGAACCACTGCTGTCTTGGACAAAAGGGAGTCACTAGCAAGATTTTTCGGGGAGTCCGGCTGAATCTTCTTCAGGACTCTTGAAAGCAGACGAAAAAGAAGTCATCTACTCACCATAACGTTCCATCTGTGCTGTCAATCTTCATTTATCCTTGACAGATGGGATTTGGTTCAGAGTCTTGGAAATGACTTGGCCGTTACAGCTGCTCGCATGAACCAAAAACGCCTCAGCCAAGTTCCTACCCAGAATGCTTCTCTCTAAGCTACCTCAGGAGTTTGCAACTATAGGTAAAGGTAATAGTATACCTACTGAAGAAGCCATGTCCAAAGTCATATATGAGGAAGCATATCCATGACTATAGTCAGTTCCACAAAGAGTTGGAAGCAGAGTGGGGTTGTCAAGGATAAATGAAGATAGACAACAAAGATGGAACATTATGGCGAGTAACTTTTTTATCTAATGTCAATCTTCATTTATCCTTGACAGATGGGACAGAGTCCCCAGCTGCCTTGAATCTTGGGAGGCCTTATGGAAGGATATTTCTGAGCAACATAGAACCAAATGATGATCTTCCCCTGGAGACTAGATCCACTTTGTAAGGAGTAATAAAGGTATAAGGAGAAGCCCACATTGCTTTTGCAAAAACGTCATCCATGGAAGATCTGGAGTGAAAAACAGCAGATGTGGCCACAGCTCTTGTGGAGTGTGCTCTAACTGGAGCTGCCAATTTGATGAAATTTTTCCTGTTTTAGACAAAAAATAATGCAATCTCTTAACCACTTTGACAGCATAACCTTAGAAACTGATTTACCCATGGAAGGACCTGAAAAAGAAACAAATAATTTGTACGACTTCCTGAAATCTTTAGTTCTGTCGAGGTAAAAATGTAATTGTCTGTGGACATCCAACAGATGTAAACAATATTCTCCTTTGTAAATTATGGAAGAACACTGGCAATTCAATGGTCTGATAAATGTTAGTCTCAGATATGACTTTTGGAAGAAAGGATGGATTGGTTCTCAGTGACACCTTGTCCTTATGAAAAATCAAGAATGGAGGTTTTGAAGATAATGCATGAAACTCTGAAATCCTCCTAGCAGATGTAATAGCTATTAAGAAAATGGTTTTCCATGAAAGAAATTTCAAATCACAGGTAGCAGCCAGCTCAAAGGGGAATTGGATCAAGGATTGCAGAACCATAGTAAGATCCCAGGGAACGAGAGGCTCCCTTATAAGGAGGCATTAACCTTAAAAAGGCCTCACACAACATATGTGAAATTAAAGACTGTCCTTCAAAATCATTATGAAAATTAGGAATGGCAGCAAGCTGATCTCTGATGGTAGAAGCAGCAGCAGCTTGTTCAAAGAGCGTAGACAAAAATTTCAAAATCTCTTCAACCGAAGCTGAGAAAGGAACAAATTTGTTATCACATGCCCATAAAGAAAATCTTTCAAATTTGCTGAGGTACAGTCTCCTTGTAGAAGATTCATGGGAAGCTAGCAAAATGTTTTGAACAGCGGAAGATAAGTTATTTCGCCTGGCAATCAACTGAACTGGAGCAACCAAGCTGTAAACTTGAGATTTGTCAGATTGGGATGAACTAGTCCCAGAATATGGAACAGGGGCTCTGGACCCAGGTCCAGAGTTCATGGATGTTGAAGTAGGTAAGGCCAAAGAAAGGGGAAGCAAACTTGTAGATGCCAAAATGGGGCAATGAGAATCACTTTGCTCTTCAAACTTATGGCCTTCTTTATGAAAAGGAGTATTAGAGGACAGGGCGAAATGCAGAGTAGTCCTGAGGGCCAATCATGAAAGAGAGCATCTCTTGAGGACTCCCCTGAGACGGGATTAGGGCAAAGTAGCTGCTTGAACTTGTTCTTGGGGGATGCAAATAGGTCACAAAAAGGCTGAACCCAGTGACAGAAAATCTCCTTCGCCACTCTGAGATTGAGAGATCACTCATGAGGCAGGAAAGGAAAATGCATCTACTATCAGTTCAAGCTCCCGAGGATATGTGTTGTTACCAGAAAGCAGTTTGAAGAGATCGCCAATTGCCACACTTTGAGGGCTTCTCAGCAGAAGGGGGTAAGACCTGGTTCCACCTTGCTTGTTGATGTACCAAACTAGTGACATGTTGTCTGACTGAATTGCAACTATTCCTTGAGGGAGGATAGTTCAAAAGGCTTGCAATGCTAAGAGCACTGCCCTCAGTTCCACAACACTGATATGCAGACTGGCTTCTATAGGGGACCAAGTGCCTTGGACAGTCTTTCCCTGAAAATGTTCACCCACCCCACTCGATCTGGGAGGCATCCATGGTCACTATGGCCTGGGGAAGAGGAGAAACAAATGGTGGGCCCAGAAGGATTTCCTCAGATTCCATCCAAGATAAATTCTTTCGTGCAACGATTGGCAATTCGGATGCAATGTGACTGAGGATGAGTGAGGATTGACCACTAGGAGGATAGAAGCCACTGTATGATCCTCATGTGGAATCTAGATAGAGGTATTAATGTGATGGCCACCGCCATCGATCTCGGTGCCTGTAGAACTAGTAGTGCGGGAACATTGTCGTTGGAAATAATCACGTCTACCTGTGATCTTATTTTCCGCAGTCTGGGAATAGGAAGGAAGGCTATACAAGAGGTCGCATTCAGGCAAGCTCCTATGAATTCCAATCTTCAGGTGAGACTTGGTTGAGATTTGGCAAGATTCACCATTATCACTAGCAATGTAAGGAGTCAGTCGTCCAGATATGGAAACACCCAAAATCCATGTAGTCTCAAGTGAGCTGCTATCGCTACCATACATTTGGTGAACACCTTGGGGGCTGTGCTGACACCGAAGGGCAGGGCTCGGAATTGATAATGACTGGCTCCCAGCTGGAAGCGGAGGAACCTCCTGGAGCACTTGTCCATTTTTATGTGGTAATATGCAAACTGGAGGTCTACAAAGCACATACAATTGTCTTTCCCTAAAAAGGGAAGAACAGACTGAATTGTGATCATCCGGAATTTCGTCTGCTGCGCAAAGTGATTCAGAGTGCTGAGATCCAAAACTGGTTTCCAGTCTAGTCTTTTTTTGGCACCAAAAAGAACCTTGAGTATAACCTGGATCCTATCGGGTCTGGCGAGACTTCTTGGATGACTCACTTTCTAGCAGCTTTTGAATTTCCAGAGCTGTGTGATCCCTCTGATTAGGTCAAACATTGGGGATCCTTCTTCCTGGTTTTGGGGTCAGTTTGAAAGGAATATGGTAACCTCTGGTAATGATCCTTAGCACCCAAGCATCTGTGGTTATCTTTTGCCAGGCCAGTGGGTGCAAGGCTAGTCTTCCCCCTGACTGCCTCCAGAGGCAAGCAACTGGGCCTCCCTTCAGGAGCGATGGCAGGGTTTCCCCTGAGTCGTCGTCTCTGGAACCCTGATTTTGTGGGTCACCTCTAATACGTGGTCAGCATCTTACATTATAGCTCCCCCCTTTGCCCTGTGGGGAGTCATTATCACGTGTATCCTGGAAAGGCTCTTGGGTTTTCCCGAACTACATTTTCCCGCTTCTCTAGTTCCTGGAATAGGAACGTTGGGGAGCAGTAAAATGTATGCTCATGGCAGAAAGGATTTTTCCATCTTTTTCACACCTAGCTAAGGAATCTTTAACTTTATTGCCAAAAAGGGAAGATCTGTCAAAGGGAGCGTTGACTAACAAAGACTTGAATGGCTCCACAAACTTGCACAGGTGTATCCAAGCATGCCTCCTTATGGCAACACCTGTATCCACCGACCTAGTCATCCCTTCAGGTGCATGTACAATCAGCCTCATGGACAAGTTAGAGAGAGAGATTCCAGGGTGGCAAACTGGAAGACTACTTTATTCTTAACCTCATCAGACACAGCTCCCACGAGGGTACCCGAGAGCTCCTTGATCAGATCCCTCTACAGTCTAGTGAAGCATGCCAAAAAGTTCAACAACCGCAAAGTGAAGGTCGAAGAAGCATAGACCCACCTCCCAAATCTGTCCATTGCCCTAGACTCTCGGTTAGGGGGATGAACAGTGGAACTTTCTTCTGTCAGTTCCTTTTTGGTGGCTGCCACAACCACCATGGCATCAACTACTAAACCTTTGGCTCAATGCTGATGGTCTTCCAGAGCTGAAAGTATTTTATCTGGTCTCCTGGGGATTCGTTCTTCTGAATCAGGGACCGTCCATGCCCACTGGGCAATCAGTCTGAGAAGATCATCAGCCAGTAGGATCACCCAAGAGGTAGATGGGCAAGCAACGAATGCTTGCAGGTACACAGACTCTAAGGATGGGGCTTGGGGCTTCCAGCCACCCCTCTGCTTTAATATATCAAGAATGTCTACAAAGGAGACATCTTCTGGGGGTGACCAGGGGGAACCCTCCCCATCATCTAAAAATCAGTGTCTTCTGTGAGGGATTCCTCCAGGGAATCAAGGTGTTTCTTCTTACACGACTTCTTCCAATGTACATCCTTCAGTGGGAGCTTCTGTGGAAGAACTGCAAGAGGCAGGGCCCTGTGAAAGAGTGTCCTACAGTGTCAGTGCTCACTGTCCAGGTGTGGAAGTTGGTGGAAGCTCTGAACCAGAGGGGATCCCAGGGAAAAGCTCCAATGGGAAGAAACCAGCTGGGAGCCTGCAGAGGCCAAGGCCCTCTCCATAACTTGAAAGGCAGGTCCCCCCAAAGAAGGATGGGAGACCAGAACCAGGAAGGAGAACCTCGGAACCGTGGTCCCACCCCGCTCCGAAGAAACTGCCATCAAGGTCAGACCCGAGGAAGAGCCCACAAACATCATCATGGCGCTACAGCCTCTGGAGTCCATTGGTTCAGAAGCAACTGAGGGACTCAGGCGGGAGACTGGAGCAAAAGACACGAGAGCTGTTGGCACCAGGACAACCAGAATCGAGGAAGTCAGAAATGAGGTCTCTAAAGCCACAATGGTTAGAGAAGGAATGTCTGGTGGCATCCTTGGAGAAAGATGCCCATCTCCAGCAAGGAGTGAAGCCTGGGAAGAAATGGAGAGACCCCTCATCATTAAGAGCTGATCCACCAACCTCATGACGCTGACTTCCATCAGACTCCTAGAGGACTGTACTGACAAGACTGAAGGAGATTCTGGCCTCTCCAAAAAGGGACTTGATAACTGACACACCGAAAATTCTACTGAAGGAGAATATCTGGTTCTAGGAACCGAAAGAAACCTTGGTTCCTGGGCTATAGGTGCCGGGGAGGGAACCAGTTTCGAAAATACTGTCAGCACTGTAACCAGCACAGAAGGGGAGGCACTTTCAAGGGTCAGCAGAGAGGTGAACAGTGCCAAAAGTGGAGGTGCTGAGGTAGTCACTACTATGTGAGCCGATGGAGATGGTTCCGTAGATTTTCACAGATCCGCCTTCGGTTCCACAGAAGTTGTGTAAACTGAAGGTTTTAATTTCTTATCAGCCAGAGCCGAGGGTAACATCGGCACCAAGTGACTTCTCTTTTTTGAGGAAGATGAGGATGAAGGAGAAGAATATTCGGATTTAGCACCTCCAGGCTGACCAGATAAAGCCTCTTCAAAAGTGGGTTTTAATAAACCTTTTAAAATAGGTTTATTGTCTCTCAACTAGGGAGCGGTGGCTAAAGGCTTGACAAATTTCGCACTGCTGTCCTAAGTGTGCCCCCAAGTAAAACACACAAGAAGAATGACCACAGGAGTGTGGCATTTTTCTGCCACAACCAGAACAGGATTTGAAGCCAGCAGCTCCCTTGCTTTTATCTGCCATATTGAAAGACTAGGATCAACAGCAGATGCACTCAAGCCAAAAAAGACACAAACATACAAACACCTGCACAAAAAAAAAAAAAGAAGAAAGAAGGAAAGGCTACCAATGATGGGATAGCACTACCAGCAATGGTAGAACCAATACCAAATGGTACGAAGGAAGAAGGGGATAGAACACTCACTCAAAAGGTAAAGAAAGAACAGAGAGAAGAGAGTACTATAAGGGGTATACAAAGTAAGCTAAAGGGGTAGGAGATTGAAATTCTCAAACAGAAATGGAATAAACAGGAAGAATTTGCCTGATGCGTCTTTACGAGCAGAGTGGCAAATGAGATCTGAGGTAATTTAGAGAGACATTCTGGGTAGGAACTTGGCTCAGGAGTTTTTGGCTCGCGTGAGCTATTGTAACGGTTGAGCCTGTTCTGAGACTTAGAAAAGAGTGCCATCTATCAAGGATAAATGAAGATTGACAGCATCAGATCATCTCTTTCTAAGGAAAAGAAAGGGTGTCCATCTTCCATGCCAAACGCATGGCAGTTGAAGAGAAAAGAAGAAGCTGCCAGTTCAGAGGGAAGACAAAACGATCTGAGAAATACCTCACCGATGGACAGTGTTCAGAAACAAGTCACCATGAAGCACCCATTTATGAGCCTGTGTTTTGGACCTGCTCAAGAAGTCTGCCAAATAGACTATGCTCTGAAAAAATACACACTGCCTGAAGATTTAGCGGATAACCGATAGCTAGATTTCATGTCTGAAGAGCCATACTGCAAAGAAGATGAGACTGTGCTCATTTTGTGCCCTGCTTGTTGATATACCACATCACTGTGGTGTTGTCTGTGTAAACCTCCAAGGGACCTGGACAGAACATGGGGTAAAAAGCCTGAAGGGCCAGAATTAGAATTCTCATCTCTGATGTTAATATGGTCTGACTTCTGATGGGGGAAGTCAGAGACCCTGAGCTTTCAAGTGCCCACAGGAAGCTCCCAACCCCATGTCTGAATCATAGGTGAACAGTTCTTGAGAAGGAACTGGAGGCTGAGAGGACAGGCATAGGTTGAAGGTAAGTTGCTGAATCCACCACTTTAATTCCTGCTTGAGACAAAGAAGAGGAGGCACTCAAACCCAGAGGGTGGCAATTTTGAAGACAAACTGACTTGAGGTACCATTGAAGCTTTCACATATGCAGTCTGGAAAGAAAAAGCATTGGAATACAAGAGTCCATGAATCCTAGGGCCCAAAGAAACTCCCTGGCTGGAATGGCAGGAAGAGGAAAAAGACTAAAAGAAAGATGTCAAGGACAACACCTTTGAAGCTGAAATATAGGAAACCACTCTCACTGAATTCTACAGCCCAGATGCACATGACCCTGAGGAGGAGTCGAGACAGATTTTTGGAAGTTGACAATGTACCCCAGATTTTGAAGGACAGATATGTAGAACTCCAGAGCCTGTAACAGGCAATTGGGAGAAAGTGCCTGATTCAACAGGTCACTTAAATCTGAATGCCTTGAAGTCTGCAAAAAGCAATCACAGGAGCTAGGCATTTTAAGAATACCCTTGGGGCAGTAGAAATGTCAAAGAACAAAGTAGAGAACTGAAAAATGACAGGAAGAAACAGAAAAACTTCCTGAAAATGGAGTGAACAAGAATATGAAGATAAGCATCCTTCAGATACAAAGACACCAGAAAAGCCTGGGGCAGCAACAGAGGAAAGAGGGTTTGAAGAGAAAGCATCCAAAAAGATGGAACCTTGAGAAACGTGTTGA